>NC_092088.1:26488174-26501372 GCF_045679555.1 Salvelinus alpinus
ATCAACTTCACTCTAATCCAAGATGGCGTGGCAGTAGGACGTGTCTTTGTCTTGTCTTGTCCCGTGTAAATAGTCTTCGTATTTTTCGTATACATTTCGTATATATTTTAATTTCACTTTCCATCTAGGAACTGAATATACATTCCTACATTCCGCCTCATCCAATGTGGTACGGACCTGCTATTTTTTTTTATACTTTAGAACCGTAAACCCAATCAGAAGCTAGCCAGATAACTAGCTACTAGCTAGTAGTCAGTTAGCCACTGCTGCGGTCTTCACCCTCAACTCGGACACTGCCAGCTTCAATACCGGGCCAATACCTGCCAGTCTGCAAGCGCGATATCAACCCAGAGCATATAGGACTGCTTTTTCTCTACCACATCACCGGATTCCTGACGCAAGCTCTGCACAATTACACCGTATCATCACAGCTAGCTAGCTGCAACCGAGTGGCTACTACTGGCTAACACCTCTGTCCCGAAGCAAGCACCAGTTAGCCTTGAGCTAGCCTCGAGCTATGCCCATCTGCCGGCTAGCCGAAGAGGTCTACCAGCGAATTCTTGGGCTACAATACCTCTTTTGCCAATTGGACTGGACCTTTTTTTTTTTGCCGACACAGAGCCCTGCCAATCCATCACAACTGGTCTAATTCAGCTACAAGCTAATTTAGCAATTTTTTTGCCGCTGCTAGTAGCTTTTACCTTCTGCACAGACACCAGCCCTGTTATTAGCCTGGATATTACTCACCAATTTACCAGCATCGGACTGTCTCTCGACAACAACGCCGGATTCCTGCCGTAATCCCTGAGCCACTACTTCTGATCCTCACAGCTAGCTTGCAGCTAGCGCAGCTAGCGCCACTGCCACGAAGCTAGCACCAGTTAGCAAACACAATTCTACAATTCACAACCTCTCTTTCGCCATCCGGCTTGGATTCTCTGTCGACACGACCACGTCTGAGCAGACCACCCCCCGGGCTACTAACTTTAAACGCCGCGTGCTAGCTTAGTGGAGGCCTCCCTGCTCCATCTACGGCTGCCCCCTGGACACTATGATCACTTGGCTACATAGCTGATGCATGCTTGACTGTCCATTAATTCACGGTACTCCATTCTGTTTATTTGTGTTTTATCTGTCGGCTCTGTGCTTTAACTCAGGATCTGTGTGTAGTTAATCCGACCCTCTCTGCCGAGTCGTCGCCATTTTTACCTGTTGTTGCTGTGTTAGACTAGCACCCTGTTATTGCTGCTGTTATCTTACCTGTTGTTTTAGCTAGCTCTCCCAATCAAGACCTGCAATCACTTTATGCCTTATTGTATGTCTCTCTCATATATCAATATGCCTTGCATACTATTGTTCAGGCTAGTTATCATTATCATTGTTTTGGTTTGCAATGGACCCTGTAGTTCCACTCTCCGTACCTCTGTTACCTCCTTTGTCCCACCCCCCACACATGCGGTGACCTCACCCATTGAGACCAGCATGTCCAGAGACACAACCTCTCTTATCATCACCCAGTGCCTGGGCTTGCCTCCGCTGTACCCGCGCCCCTCCATACCCCTGTCTGCACATTATGCCCAGAATCTATTCTACCACGCCCATAAATCTGCTCCTTTTATTCTTTGTCCCCAACGCTCTAGGCGACCAGTTTTGATAGCCTTTAGCCGCACCCTCATCCTACTACTCCTCTGTTCCTCGGGTGATGTGGAGGTAAACCCAGGCCCTGCATGTCCCCAGTCACCCTCATTTGTTGACTTCTGTGATCGAAAAAGCCTTGGCCTCATGCATGTCAACATCAGAAGCCTCCTCCCTAAGTTTGCCTTACTCACCGCTTTAGCACACTCTGCCAACCCTGATGTCCTTGCCGTGTCCGAATCCTGGCTTAGGAAGGCCACCAAAAATTCTGAGATTTCCATACCCAACTATAACACTTTCCGTCAAGATAGAACTGCCAAAGGGGGAGGAGTTGCAATCTACTGCAGAGATAGCCTGCAAAGTTCTGTCATACTTTCTAGGTCTATGCCCAAACAGTTCGAACTTCTAATTTTAAAAATTAATCTCTCCAGAAATAAGTCTCTCACTGTTGCCGCCTGCTACCGACCCCCCTCAGCTCCCAGCTGTGCCCTGGACACCATCTGTGAATTGATCGCTCCCCATCTAGCTTCAGAGTTTGTTCTGTTAGGTGACCTAAACTGGGATATGCTTAACACCCCGGCAGTCCTACAATCCAAGCTTGATGCCCTCAATCTCACACAAATCATCAAGGAACCCACCAGGTACAACCCTAAATCCGTAAACATGGGCACCCTAATAGACATTATCCTGACCAACCTGCCCTCCAAATACACCTCTGCTGTCTTCAATCAAGATCTCAGCGATCACTGCCTCATTGCCTGTATCCGCCACGGGTCCGCGGTCAAACGACCACCCCTCATCACTGTCAAACGCTCCCTAAAACACTTCTGCGAGCAGGCCTTTCTAATCGACCTGGCCCGGGTACCCTGGAAGGATATTGACCTCATCCCGTCAGTTGAGGATGCCTGGTCATTCTTTAAATGTTACTTCCTCACCATATTAGACAAGCATGCTCCGTTCAAAAAATGCAGAACCAAGAACAGATATAGCCCTTGGTTCACTCCAGACCTGACTGCCCTCGACCAGCACAAAAACATCCTGTGGCGAACTGCAATAGCATCGAAGAGCCCCCGCGATATGCAACTGTTCAGGGAAGTCAGGAACCAATACACGCAGTCAGTCAGGAAAGCAAAGGCCAGCTTTTTCAAGCAGAAATTTGCATCCTGTAGCTCTAACTCCAAAAAGTTCTGGGATACTGTAAAGTCCATGGAGAACAAGAGCACCTCCTCCCAGCTGCCCACTGCACTGAGGCTAGGTAACACGGTCACCACCGATAAATCCGTGATAATCGAAGACTTCAACAAGCATTTCTCAATGGCTGGCCATGCCTTCCTCCTGGCGACTCCAACCTTGGCCAACAGCCCCGCCCCCCCCGCTGCTACTCGCCCAAGCCTCCCCAGCTTCTCCTTTACCCAAATCCAGATAGCAGATGTTCTGAAAGAGCTGAAAAACCTGGACCCATACAAATCAGCTGGGCTTGACAATCTGGACCCCCTATTTCTGAAACTGTCCGCCGCCATTGTCGCACCCCCTATCACCAGCCTGTTCAACCTCTCCTTCGTATCATCTGAGATCCCCAAGGATTGGAAAGCTGCCGCGGTCATCCCCCTCTTCAAAGGGGGAGACACCCTGGACCCAAACTGTTACAGACCTATATCCATCCTGCCCTGCCTATCTAAGGTCTTCGAAAGCCAAGTCAACAAACAGATCACTGACCATCTCGAATCCCACCGTACCTTCTCCGCTGTGCAATCCGGTTTCCGAGCCGGTCATGGGTGCACCTCAGCCACGCTCAAGGTACTAAACGATATCATAACCGCCATCGATAAAAGACATTACTGTGCAGCCGTCTTCATCGACCTGGCCAAGGCTTTCGACTCTGTCAATCACCATATTCTTATCGGCAGACTCAGTAGCCTCGGTTTTTCTAATGACTGCCTTGCCTGGTTCACCAACTACTTTGCAGACAGAAATCAGTGTGTCAAATCGGAGGGCATGTTGTCCGGTCCTCTGGCAGTCTCTATGGGGGTACCACAGGGTTCAATTATCGGGCCGACTCTTTTCTCTGTATACATCAATGATGTTGCTCTTGCTGCGGGCGATTCCCTGATCCACCTCTACGCAGACGACACCATTCTATATACTTCCGGCCCTTCCTTGGACACTGTGCTATCTAACCTCCAAACGAGCTTCAATGCCATACAACACTCCTTCCGTGGCCTCCAACTGCTCTTAAACGCTAGTAAAACCAAATGCATGCTTTTCAACCGTTCGCTGCCTGCACCCGCACGCCCGACTAGCATCACCACCCTGGACGGTTCCGACCTAGATTATGTGGACATCTATAAGTACCTAGGTGTCTGGCTAGACTGCAAACTCTCCTTCCAGACTCATATAAAACATCTCCAATCCAAAATCAAATCAAGAATCGGCTTTCTATTCCGCAACAAAGCCTCCTTCACTCACGCCGCCAAACTTACCCTAGTAAAACTGACTATCCTACCGATCCTCGACTTCGGCGATGTCATCTACAAAATAGCTTCCAATACTCTACTCAGCAAACTGGATGCAGTTTATCACAGTGCCATTCGTTTTGTTACTAAAGCACCTTATACGACCCACCACTGCGACCTGTATGCCCTAGTCGGCTGGCCCTCGCTACATGTTCGTCGTCAGACCCACTGGCTCCAGGTCATCTACAAGGCTATGCTAGGTAAAGTGCCGCCTTATCTCAGTTCACTGGTCACGATGGCTACACCCACCCGCAACACGCGCTCCAGCAGGTGTATCTCACTGATCATCCCTAAAGCCAAAACCTCATTTGGACGCCTTTCCTTCCAGTTCTCTGCTGCCTGCGACTGGAACGAATTGCAAAAATCTCTGAAGTTGGAGACTTTTATCTCCCTCAACAACTTTAAAAATCTGCTATCCGAGCAGCTAACCGATCGCTGCAGCTGTACATAGTCCATCTGTAAACTACCCACCCAATTTACCTACCTCACCCCCCATACTGCTTTTATTTATTTACTTTTCTGCTCTTTTGCACACCAGTATCTCTTCTTGCACATGATCATCTGATGATTTATCACTCCAGTGTTAATCTGCTAAATTATAATTATTCGATTTATTGCCTACCTCATGCCTTTTGCACACATTGTATATAGATTCTCTTTTTTTTTCTACCATGTTATTGACTTGTTTATTGTTTACTCCATGTGTAACTCTGTGTTGTCTGTTCACACTGCTATGCTTTATCTTGGCCAGGTCGCAGTTGCAAATGAGAACTTGTTCTCAACTAGCCTACCTGGTTAAATAAAGGTGAAAAAAAAAAAAAAAAAATAAAAAAAATAAAAAATAAATGTAATTCTCAATAAAAGCCTTTGACACTTATGAAATGCTTGTAATTCTACTTCAGTATTCCATAGTAACATCTGACAAAAATACCTAAAGACACTGAAGCAACAAACTTTGAAAATGTATATTTGTGTCATTCTCAAAACTTTTGGCCATGACTGTACAATGACAGCCTACCCCGGCCAAACCCTAACGACGCTTTGCCAATTGTGCACCGCTCTATGGGAATCCCAATCACGGCCAAATGTAATACAGCCTGGAATATACTTAAGTACAGTGTTGTAAAGTAGTTAAGTAAAAATACTTTAAAGTACTACTTAAGTCGTTTTTTGGATTATCTGTACTTTATTTTACTATTTATATTTGACTACTTTTACTTCACTACATTCTAAAGAAAATAATGTACTTTTTACTCATTTTTCCCTAACATCCAAAAGTACTAGTTACATTTTGAATGCTTAGCAGGACAGGACAATTTTCTATTTCACACTTATCAAGAGAACACCCCTGGTCATCCCTACTGCCTCTGATCTGGCAGACTCACTAACACCAATGCTTCATTTGTAAATTATGTCTGAGTGTTTGAGTGTGCCCCTGGCTATCCATAAATAAATACACAAAAAAATGGTGGCGTCTGGTTTGTTTAAATAAGGAATGATTTAAACTTTTACTTTTGATACTTATGTATATTTTAGCAATTACATTTACTTTCGATACTTTAGTATATTTAAAACCAAATACTTTTAGAAGTTTACTCAAGTAGTATTTTACTGGGTGACTTTCACTTTCTCGAGTCATTTTCTATTAGGGTATCTTTACTTTTACTCATGTATGACAATTGGGTACTTTTTCCACCACTGCTTAAGTATATATATACTAGTATATTAGTATATATAAGTATATTTAGTACATAAGCATATTTAAAAACAAATAAGTTTACTCAAGTGGTATTCTACTGTGTGACTCACTTTTACTTGAGTCATTTTCTAAGAAGGTATCTTTACTTTAACTGAAGTGTTGTGTCTGTCACGTCTATGCTAACATGGCTAAAATTCGCTAGCAAAACAACAACTAACGATGTATATGATAGACAAGTACTCATTATGAAATGAAAACAAATACATTTGCACAAAGTTTACATAATGTCAACGATCCTTTGATTCTACGCCAACCCTGTCGGTTTTGCTCATGCATCGTTTTTTTGCTAAACAACCCACCTGTCTATACTTACCGAAGTCTTGCAGGTGTTTACATGGTTTTGTACATGTGGCAGTTGAAATTTCAACAGCAGTACTGGCTGGCGCTCTAAAAAGTCGGGTTAACAATACTTTCCTGTGGATATTTGTTTCACATTTCGACCTGAATAAGGTCGGAGCAACCGCACAGAAACCCGGAAGAGTAAGTTCATATGTAACGTTAGGTATTCAACATTCTCGCTTGTAAGTGCACTTTCCACGTTTTTGTACTGCTTTAATTCATATTGGAGCCCAGAAATCTGTGATTTACAGTCGGGTCTATCAGGCAACTAACGTTAACTAGAGGGGCTCAATTCAGCATTTAACGATAGCTTGCAAACTAGTAGGACCTATGCATTCGAGGTTAGCTAGCTAACGTTAGTTACCTTCTATTTGATCTGTGGCTAGCTGCTAACTTTACGTTAGTTACAAAGGCTGAAACACATGACGTTAGTAACAGGCTTATTATTTGACTTACCTTGCGTTGCAGAATTATCTAGCTAGTATTATCATTTGCCGAATTTAAGTTTCCAATTTATATCACAACACTAGTTAGCTCTTTTAGCTACAACCGCCGGTTTTTACAGTCCATTGTTTTTCAAATTCCCCTGTCATCCGGGCAGTTGAGCATACTACGGCAAGCCAAGTAGGGCAAACAGTGTGGGCATGTAGGCGGAGGAGTTTTAGATAGGCCTATGCGATTTCAAATTATAGTACTGCTGACCCTTGAATAGATATTCAATAAATAAAGTTCAATAAATAAATAATACATTTGTCATATCATACATTTGAACCATTTATCAATTCGTCTTCCTACATCATTAATTATTTTTTTATGGGAGAATGAATAACAATAATAATAATCATCTTTATAGTCATATTGTGGTAGTTAGTGTAACCAGAGACGAAGAGGCGAAGCGAGAGAGTTTAATCCACCCAAAATCTGTTCACGTTAAGCAGATCATTAATTATTAAGCAAGTGAGAAGTTTTTTTGTGTGGGGGGCAATGAGAGTTTAGTCAAGATAAAAATGTATGACTATTTTGATATGTGATGCTTATTTGATCTCATACAAGTTCCGTAATGCTTAGGTTGTTATGAGTGTACTGATAGTGTGATGCACATGACATCCCAGCAACTTTCAGAAAAAACATTCTATATCAGAGTTGTCCCTGAGATGGTCTATGCATATTCATAAGACTAACAAGCATCTCACTCTCCATTGAATACAAGCGGTTGACATCAACACCCCTCATGGAATATTCAAAAAAAGTATTAAAATAACGAGATGTATCCACACGTCCAGAGGAATAGGCGGAAGCTTGATAGCCCACCGTTCTGCTCTGTGGACAACAAATCCCATTGCTAGGGCGGAGACACAAGCATCTCGTTATTATATCCAGTATCTCTGGTGTAACACAGAGACCTCATAATTGTATTGGCAAAACACTTGTTTTCACTTGATATGCAAGCTCTTCACAATAATTGTGCTTACATTTATCATAGGGTGGGAAATAGTAAGTAAATAGGACAATTCATTCCACTCCAAAAAAATACACAACACAACAGACAAATACTTAAACATTTGAAACTTTGTGTTTATTCATACTCCCTTTATAAAAATGATTCAGAACATGGACTTTTCTTTTTTTGCAAAAAAGTATTTCCCAAAATGGAAATATTGGCACAGTGCAAGGGCTCTCAGCTCTCCACTTTAACATTTGAATTAGGAAAAAAGCCAAATAAAATATACATATAGCTAATTTGAAAAAGGTAGCCAAGACAGGTGTCCTTCTCTTATTTCCCACCCACATGTAGTGGTATGTTTTGGCATACATGCTCAAACGCAAAATGGATGTCACTACAAATGATAGTTGTTTCTCCACCCCATTCACCCCCAAAATACCAACTGTCTCTGGTTTGAGATGTACCAGAACATCAGGCGAACACAAACCATCGATAGTAGGGAAACTAGGCTGACTAGATGACACACCATGACCTGACTTCAACGTAAAAACATATTAAAGGGACATTCTACTACAAAATAAAAAATACAGATGTTTTCAAACTACAAAAGCAGCCTAATGTCAAGATGAGTAAACATTCCACGCCCAAAATGAATGGAAAAGATAAGCACCGCAAATCTGGAAATGACATTTTTTCATTATTTTTCATTATCATTACTGTACATCTACAAAAACAGATGGGCCTGGGACGAGAACATCAAAATAACAATTTTATCATCTGACAAACTTTGATTTTGGAGTGTGTAATGTCCCTTGAATCAATACATTGAAGCAGCCTTTCCATACAACTTCAGCAACACTGAAAATAGATTATATTTCTTCTTCTGTGGAACATTGTCATCAACTGAGGAAATTAAGAACATTCATATAAAAACATACAGTAACTGAACCAATCAAAGTGCTGCTTAATTGTCTCTCCCAAACACAATAAAAACAGAACAACAGTTTTGTACACATTATGAAAATATAAACAATTGTTGTCAAATGTTCTCCCTCTCTGTATGCTCTCTATAGTATGGCAATAGTATTCCTCACACATACAATGGAGCAACAATTAAATAGTTCCTCGTAAAATACTGACTGGTCTTTCAACGGTTAAAGGGTTCTTTCAATGCCTTGTCCTGGAACACTCAACACTGAAAAACAATGAAAAAAACATTTCATATTTTAAGCAGTAACGCATAGTAAAATATATGGTGTGGGCAGGCCTACACTGTAGGCTAAGAACATGTCTGCACTGTTCACGGTTTTGACCACCAGATGAAGCTCAAGAGCCATTAAAGAGACAGGTGGATAGAAAGACAGAGAAAACCTCTGACTCCAGTTCTTGGTACCAGTCGTGACCCACAAACATCTCTTTACTATGGAAACATTTCACATACAAGCATCCATCTTGTGAGCAGTTTGGCAAGGGAAGCATACTCTTTACTCGCACAATATTTTTCTTGGTGTAGTAAGAAGGCACTTCAGATAGTTCTTCTAAGAATGCAGCTTAGAAGTCTCCCATTTCTTTGTGGAAGCAAAGATAACGTCATAGCACCGACATATGGCATATTTATACCGATACACATTTAAAAATAAAATAAAGGGACTCTCAATTACTGTGTCTTTTCCCATATTGCTCCTTCTTTTGAACATAGAATTATTTATAAAACATAACAACGTACAGCTGACAGTTGTAACATCAGATACAGCTGACATTGATTACCTCATTTGCATTTAGTGATGTTACAAGCTTCAAGTTACAAACTAATTTCAGCCTGTCTCCAGGGGGCACTAGCATCAGTTATGTCTGTAGGAGCTATATACTCAGTAATGGAGCAATAACTCCTATATCGTAATGTGTTATAGAAGATAACGCTGCATATACTAAGTCCGCTTTAAGAATGATCTATTGTAGATGTCAAATCCACTCGGAGCCCTTGCCGTCTCCCGACTTGCTGCTGCTATTGCTGCTGTTTCCCCTTCCGGCTTTGCTGGAGGTGTGCTTGGAGGCTTGCCGGTGCTTGCGATCACGATGGGGCTTGCTGGGGTTGTTGTGGCCCTGTTCATGGCTGTAGGCCTGCATGGCCGACTCCAACCGGTCCTGCGCCTGCCGAATCTCCCTCTGGAGGGCGCCACGAGCGTCCCTCACGCCACCCGACGATGGGAAGTTATCCTCATTGCTGGCGTACTGCCGCCTCTCCTCCTGGGCGATGTTGGCGCGGTTCTGTCGGCACGCCATCTTGCCGTTGCTCAGGTCGGTGAAGGGCAGCTGCCCATCGGGCGCCACAGTCGGCACCATCAGCGTTGGGGGCTTGACGGCGATGTTGTAGCCCGGCGGCGCTGACGGGGCGTTCCAGGAGTAGGGGTAGCTGCTGTAACCATCGCCCCCTACTACTCCTCCTCCGTCGCGGAATGTGGGTGGCCCCCCAGGACCGCCGCCACCCCCAAGGCCATACAGGTCCTCCTCGGAGAGCGGTCTCTGACGGGAGCGCAGGATGTCACAGATGGTGCCAACGCCCAGGTGGAGCATCTCCCACACGTTGAGCGCCAAGCAGAGCAGCGACACGGCATACATGATGAGCAGGAAGATGGTCTTCTCGGTGGGGCGTGACACAAAGCAGTCCACACTGTGCGGGCACGGCCGGCCCGAGCACACGTATATGGAGGGCACTGCCAGACCGTAGAGGGCGTACTGCCCCCCCAGAAAGGCCACCTCTAGCATGGAACGCGCCAGCAGCTGCAGCACGTAGATACGCATCAGCCCGTCCTCCTTGATGCGCTGGCGTCCGTCATGGCGCACCTTGCCTTTACCCTGGCACCCGCCGCCTCCAGCTCCTCCGCCACCCCTGCCTCCACCCCCGTCGCCTCCCCCCGTCTCGCTCTCCACCTCGGGAACCTCATAGATCATGGGGTCCTCCTCCTGGTCATCCTCGGCCTCCTCCATGCCTCGGTGTTGCCTTCTGGCCCCGAGGTAGAGCTTCCTAGGCTTGCGCTGGGACAGTCCTCCTCCACCCTCAGCTCTCTCCTCGCGCCTGGCAATCTTGTTGACGGCGTAGCCCAGGTACATGAGCGACGGCGTGGCCACCAGGATGATCTGAAAGACCCAGAAGCGGACGTGTGAGAGCGGTGCGAATGCATCATAGCAGACGTTCTCGCAGCCCGGCTGGCCTGAGTTGCACACGAACTTGCTCTGTTCGTCGTAGTAGATGGACTCGCCGCCCACGGCGGTAAGGACGATGCGGAAGACGATGAGCACGGTAAGCCAGATCTTGCCCACGAAGGTAGAGTGGTTGTGGATTTCCTCCAGCAGGCGTGTCAGGAAGCTCCAGCTCATGGTGATGGGAGTCTGGGCGACAGAGAGAGAGAGAGGAACCTCCCTCCTCCTCACTTCTCACACACAGCCGTCTGTGGTAGAAAAGGAAGAGGGGTAGGGGAGGGTCAGGTGCTTAAATAGTGCTCAGGTTAATAGCGGGCACACACACACACACACACAGTCCATAAATACAATTGATTGACACATGAAAGCAATTCAAGATCAGGACAAACAAAGCTATTACTCCTTTCATATCAGCCTCATGTGGCATAAGGTGCGATGGGATAGCATTTATGTCAAATACAGAACATTGACAGGCCACAGGTGTTGCACAAGTGAAGTATTCAGAGAGGTATTAGCCTTGTGGGATAAGGTGTGATGGGAAAGCATTTATGTAAAATACATTGACAGGCCACAGGTGTTGCCACTAGGGATGTGGTCATGGACAATTTTGCATCGGTTTTCTGTTAAAACGATTAGGGAAAAAATCATAAAATTCCACATCAATTTACAATGCAGAAAAATGGTCCTATTATATATGTACAGTGGGGAGAACAAGTATTTGATACACTGCCGATTTTGCAGGTTTTCCTACTTACAAAGCGTGTAGAGGTCTGTAATTTTTATCATAGGTACACTTCAACTATGAGAGACGGAATCTAAAACAAAAATCCAGAAAATCACATTGTATGATTTTTAAGTAATTAATTTGCATTTTATTGCATGACATAAGTATTTGATACATCAGAAAAGCAGAACTTAATATTTGGTACAGAAACCTTTGTTTGCAATTACAGAGATCATACGTTTCCTGTAGTTCTTGACTAGGTTTGCACACACTGCAGCAGGGATTTTGGCCCACTCCTCCCTACAGATCTTCTCCAGATCCTTCAGGTTTCGGGGCTGTCGCTGGGCAATACGGAGTTTCAGCTCCCTCCAAAGATTTTCTATTGGGTTCAGGTCTGGAGACTGGCTAGGCCACTCCAGGACCTTGAGATGCTTCTTACGGAGCCACTCCTTAGTTGCCATGGCTGTGTGCTTCGTGTCGTTGTCATGCTGGAAGACCCAGCCACGACCCATCTTCAATGCTCTTACTGAGGGAAGGAGGTTGTTGGCCAAGATCTCGCGATACATGGCCCCATCCATCCTCCCCTCAATACGGTGCAGTCGTCCTGTCCCCTTTGCAGAAAAGCATCCCCAAAGAATGATGTTTCCACCTCCATGCTTCACGGTTGGGATGGTGTTCTTGGGGTTGTACTCATACTTCTTCTTCCTCCAAACACGGCGAGTGGAGTTTAGACCAAAAAGCTATATTTTTTGTCTCATCAGACCACATGACCTTCTCCCATTCCTCCTCTGGATCATCCAGATGGTCATTGGCAAACTTCAGACAGGCCTGGACATGCACTGGCTTAAGCAGGGGGACCTTGCGTGCGCTGCAGGATTTTAATCCATGACGGCGTAGTGTGTTACTAATGGTTTTCTTTGAGACTGTGGTCCCAGCTCTCTTCAGGTCATTTACCAGGTCCTGCCGTGTAGTTCTGGGCTGATCCCTCACCTTCCTCATGATCATTGATGCCCCACGAGGTGAAATCTTGCATGGAGCCCCAGACCGAGGGTGATTGACCGTCATCTTGAACTTCTTCCATTTTCTAATAATTGCGCCAACAGTTGTTGCCTTCTCACCAAGCTGCTTGCCTATTGTCCTGTAGCCCATCCCAGCCTTGTGCAGGTCTACAATTTTATCCCTGATGTCCTTACACAGCTCTCTGGTCTTGGCCATTGTGGAGAGGTTGGAATCTGTTTGATTGAGTGTGTGGACAGGTGTCTTTTATACAGGTAACGAGTTCAAACAGGTGCAGTTAATACAGGTAATGAGTGGAGAACAGGAGGGCTTCTTAAAGAAAAACTAACAGGTCTGTGAGAGCCGGAATTCTTACTGGTTGGTAGGTGATCAAATACTTATGTCATGCAATAAAATGCAAATTAATTATTTAAAAATCATACAATGTGATTTTCTGGATTTTTGTTTTAGATTCCGTCTCTCACAGTTGAAGTGTACCTATGATAAAAATTACAGACCTCTACATGCTTTGTAAGTAGGAAAACCTGCAAAATCGGCAGTGTATCAAATACTTGTTCTCCCCACTG